>NC_091382.1:10740601-10757331 GCF_038502225.1 Cherax quadricarinatus
CTTCACCTTCTGCCTCTGTATTTGACTGAAGAAGCCCACTGTGTGGGCGAAACATCTCAGCAATCAAGATGCCCAACTGTTGCATATGTGTCTTTCTCATCAACACATGGAGCCGCTGATTTGCCACCAATTACACCTGTGAGCACACCTGAATACGTGCATGAGTCTGTCACCCTTCCAAACACTTAAGCCCCCTGTGGAAATATCAACACACAAGCAGTATAAAGTGATCCTTTGTTAGGTAAGACACACATGCAACAGTTAGGTATCTTTATTTTGAAACGTTTCGCCTACACAGTAGGCTTCTTCAGTCGAGTACAGAAAAGTTGATAGAAGCAGAAGATACTTGAAGACGATGTAATCAGTCCATCACCCTTAAAGTTTTGAGGTGGTCAGTCCCTCAGTCTGGAGAAGAGCATTGTTCCGTTGTCTGAAACAATATGAAGTTGAAGTGACAGAATCGGGCCTTATATAGTGCCAGGAGGTGAGACGTAGGTTGATTTGGGAGGGCAGGTCCTTCTCAAACCCAGCCGTTCTCACTAGTAGAGGTTGTCGAAGTAGATGGTCTGTACCAAGATACCCTTGTGTTGCAGTGTCTGACAGAATGAACATTAAAATGGTATAAAATACCGACAGATTGTTAGGTAAGACACATATGCAACAGTTAGGTATCTTCAAAATAAAGATACCTAACTGTTGCATATGTGTCTTACCTAACAATCTGTCGGTATTTTATACCATTTTAATGTTCAAAGTGATCCTTTATTGACAACGTTGTCAATAAGGGATCACATTATACTGCTTATGTTTATATTTCCATTGTGTCGGTATTTTATACTATTTATTTCCACTTAAGCCCCCATCAGAAAGCCGACCGACACACTTGTGACCCCGTCAGAAGCTTTGACGAAGTAATCACACAGGAATTAGTGTTCAAGCAGAAGCTGAACTGGAGGAATGGTCGTTGAGATTGCATATCGAGACGACAGATGTTCATGACAGTGCTTCTCTTTCCTCTTTTCTTGACATGACAGACACCAGTCTGCCTGTTTAACGTCCTCATACTCTACGTTCCGGAGCAGGAATATCTGCGTGTGACATTGTAACTTCTAAGTATCCCGAGTATGTAAATTCTTTGCTAGCCGGAACAGGTGTAAATGCGTGCTAGGTTTGTAAATAACTGCAGTTGCAATTAGTGTAAATAGCCATTATGTGAAGTCATGTATTCACACTTTATGCACACCGTCTTTCAGTATCTTGCAAGATTGTTCTATATGTAGAATTACCTGATAGATTTTGCAGTACAGTGCTAATTTCTGCACTTAAGACCTTGACAATTAAGCTAGTGTATGTACATAATACGTCAAACCATTAGAGGGTACTGTTGCCTCCATATCTTTAGGAGAATGTGTGATAATTGGTATGGATTCCATGACTATGTGATGCAATTCACCGGCGGAAGGGGAAAGGAAAAACGCCTCTATGTAAAACAATATTCACCCTTTTCTCTCAAGCATTGCATAGGAGATCGAGCAAAAGTTCCAGTTCGAAGATTCACGTAGACTCCAGTATTTCGCTATCAGAGTAGATGTAAGTTTTACTCTCACCTTCCATCAGTATAAAGACTATGATTATTCAAATTCTTTGAAATAAATAATACTAGTAGTGATTATAAAAATCACTTATAATTTCTTGATACAAAATTGTTCGGCTCCATTCAATCCAGAAGATAAATCATAGCTGGAAAAGGTGTAGAGATCGTTTACCTCCTGCACAGAGACAATAAAATATTAAAACTACTGGGAATGCCTCATAAGTAGTGGAAAACTGCCTGTGCTGCACAAGCCGCTATGGCTCGTTCTCTGTGGTGTGATAGGAGATTCCCACGGTGATCAGGTGAGGCTGAAAAACCCAGAGATCATACATAACCAGTTATGCTGTTTCAATGGTAGGTTTCTTAGTGAGGTCCGATGTGGTCCGTTCCCTCACTCACCCATTCTATATTCCTCTTTTATTTAATTCTCTTTCTTTAGTTTGTCTCTCTAATCATCCTTTAACCACTACCATCTTTTCCTCCTCTTTTACTGCTTTTCTGCATGCCTAGTATCTCTCTACCCCCCCCTCTCTCTCTCTCTCTCTCTCTCTCTCTCTCTCTCTCTCTCTGTCTCTCTCTCTCCCCTCTCTTTTTTACACAGGATTTGACAAGGTTAGGCTGAGGATTCCTAGCTTTATTGACAAGCTATTTACAAATTAAGGATTCCTAACTTTATTGGCAAGCTAAGAGCTGTTACCTACATCAGCTCATTTGAAAGCATTTTTATTGTTATGAGACATACAAGCAGGGAACAGGATGAAGTTGGAGCCATCTGTGGACTAGCATTTTCATTTGATCAACTGACTTTATCTCGTTGACAGCATAATGATTTATGCTGTACGAATGTGTTCCATACTCGAGTCATCCTGGGTATATATGATCTCAGATGGAGTGATGTTCTGGAGAAGGGTACAGCGAGAGTGAAGTTGGTGCTGGCTGCCCGTCTTGTGGCGTAAAAGCTTGTTTCACGCTGTCCTCGAAGTGGATCCAAGTGTGGTACTTTGACAATATTGGCCTTGTACATAACAGTAAGGCCACCCACATCCCTCCTGTGTTGAAGGCTCTGCTGAAATGACAGATCTATCCAGGATGGGTAAAGGCGAGAGATGAGACGTCTTGCTCTGCTCTCTACTCTGTCGAGCAGTAGTAGATGAGGGGGGGGGGCAGGCAAACCAAGAAAGTGGAGCATACTCAAGGTGTGGGCGTACTTGTGCCTCATACAGAATCTTGGAACCCCTACTGTCAAGCAGATGCGAGATACGGCGAAGTGTTGTAAGCTTCCTGGCTGCCTTGTTTGCAAGATTTACAACATGGTTTTTCATGGTCAGTTTGGAGTCAAATTTCACCCCAAGGATATCACCTTCTTCTCCAGGTGCCAACACCCTCCCATTCATCCTTACTACTGCACCAGCATTACCATCATGGTGCCTAGAGACCATCATCATTTGTATTTTCTCAGGTGCAAATGTTACTTGCCATCCATTTCCCCAAGCTGATATAGCACTTAGCTGGTGATTGATGTAGCTTAGAGCAGCTGGCATTTCTTCTCTTGGATAAGTGAATGTCAGTGTACAGTCGTCTGCATATGCGTGGGATTCTGGGATGAGATGAAGAAGGTCGTTGAAGTAGACATTCCATAACAATGGTCCCAGCACCTTCCTTGTGGAACACTTGCCCCAATAGGATGTCTTGCTGATTCCGTTCCATCGAGAACTACTCTTAGATATCTACCATGAAGGTAATCACTGTGGAGACATAGTGTAGAGCCTGCAATTCCCAGTGCTTGAAGTTTTGCTAAGAGGCCCTGGTGCCACACCCGGTCGAAAGCACCAGCAATGCCCAGTGCTACCACACAGCTGACTCTGGATTCATCCAGTGACTGGTGCCACTTAGTGGAGAGGCTTAACAACAGATCAGCAGCAGAGTAACCTTTCCTGAAGCCATATTGACGATCACAAAGTAGTGAGTGGTACTCAAAAAACTCTGTCATTTGTCTTGAGATTATTGTCTCAAGGATCTTACCAGTGATTGACAGGAGTGACACTGGTCTGTAGTTGCTGATTTCTGCTCTGCTCTTCTTTTTATGAACAGGGACTACATTTGCCTTTCCACAGAGAGGGCCATTTACACTGTACTAGGCAGTGCTGAAAGATGCGAGTTAGAGGTGCTGCTAGCTGGTCTGCACATCTTCTCAGCAATCTTGGGCTCAACTTATCTGGGCCCACACCCTTTTCTTGGTCAAGCGATTTAAGAAGGAAATGCACCTCCTCCTGCCTTATTGTCACCACTGACAGTTTTGACACAGTTCTTGCAGCTAGCCAAGGAGGATTCCTTGCTGGATCAGGAACTTGCATTTTGGTAGCGAAGTGTTTGGCAAAGAGGTCCGCCTTCTCTTGACTACTAGTAGAGGTGGTCCCATCCTGTCGATTTAGAGGTGGAATGAGTTCATCAGGCAGATAACCTTGTCTGTCCTTGACCAGAGACCACCAGGTTTTTGTGTCCACCTCCCATTTAGCAATGGCCCACTTTTGAACGTCACCCATATGCCTACAGGCTTGCCTGTGCAAGTTCCTGTTATTGTTGGTAGGATGTCTCTTATACTTTCGCCATGCTTTGTACTTAGCAGTAGCAGCCTCTCTACAACGAAAGCCAAACCAAGGCTGATCTGTAGGCTTCGTCACATATTGCCGGTGAGGAATGTGTTCTTGTTGTAGATTAAGGATGTGTCCAGTGAAGGCTTCCACTTGGTTGTCAACATCCCCTTAGAGAAGAGCATTCCAATCGGTGGTGGCGAGCTTAGAGCAAAGGGCTGGCCAGTTACCGCTTTCCCATAGCCATGTTGTGCGTATGGACTCCTCACCTCTTTCTGTTGGGATCTTAAGTGTCGTAAAAACAGCCTTGTGGTCAGACGATCCAACGTAGCCGAGATGGTTGACAAGTGACTATACCTTCTGCCAGATCACTCACTACTGGGTCAAGGGAGGAGCCAGAGATATGAGTAGGGAAATCAACAAAGTTTCTCATGTCAAACACTGCAAGAAGGTCATCAAAGTCCCTCTGTATAAGGTGTTGGTTGAGGTCACCAACAATTATGATATGTTGACAGTTGTGTTGTAGCAGAAGGGAGTCAATATTATCCATTAGGAAGTTGATGGGGTCTGCATGTTGCCACTGAGGTCTGTACATTGCGCGTACACACACACACACACACACACACACACACACTCGCATTTCCCATCTCATTATCTTGTATTAAAACCAAACAACTAAACACTCACCCACACATACAACCACACTATCACCCTCACCACTACTACTACCAAACCACATCTTTTATTTCTCTCAGATGACTTTATTTAAAAAAACTATTTTCTTGAATCACAACGATGACAATATTCATTATTGGGAAAGAACTTCTTGTGTCAGTTCCTGTGAGATAAGCATTGTTTATACTCGTGTGTGTGTGTGTGTGTGTGTGTGTGTGTGTGTGTGTGTGTGTGTGTGTGTGTGTGTGTGTGTGTGTACTCGCCTAATTGTACTCACCTAATTGTGGTTGCAGGGGTCGAGACTCAGCTCCTGGCCCCGCCTCTTCACTGATCGCTACTGGATCCTCTCTCTCTCTGCTTCCTGAGCTTTGTCATACCTCTTCTTAAAACTATGTATGGTTCCTGCCTCCACTACTTCACTTGCTAGGCTATTCCACTTGCTGACAACTCTATGACTGAAGAAATACTTCCTAACGTCCCTGTGACTCGTCTGAGTCTTCAGCTTCCAGTTGTGACCCCTTGTCCCTGTGTCCCCTCTCTGGAACATCCTATCTCTGTCCACCTTGTCTATTCCCCGCAGTATCTTGTATGTCGTTATCATGTCTCCCCTGACCCTTCTGTCCTCCAGTGTCGTCAGTCCGATTTCCCTTAACCTTTCCTCGTACGACATTCCCTTGAGCTCTGGGACTAGCCTTGTTGCAAACCTTTGTACTTTCTCTAACTTCTTGACGTGCTTGACCAGGTGTGGGTTCCAGACTGGTGCTGCATACTCCAGTATGGGCCTAACATACACAGTGTACAGTGTCTTGAACGATTCCTTATTAAGGTATCGGAACGCTATTCTCAGGTTTGCCAGGCGCCCGTATGCTGCAGCGGTTATTTGGTTGATGTGTGCCTCCGGTGATGTGCTCGGTGTTATGGTCACCCCAAGGTCTTTCTCCCTGAGTGAGGTCTGTAGTCTTTGTCCACCTAGCCTATACTCTGTCTGCGGTCTTCTTTGCCCCTCCCCAATCTTCATGACTATGCATTTGGCTGGATTGAATTCGAGAAGCCAGTTACTGGACCACATGTCCAGCCTCTCCAGGTCTCTTTGCAGTCCTGCCTCATCCTCGTCCGATTTAATTCTTCTCATCAACTTCACGTCATCTGCGAACAGTGACACTTCAGAGTCTATTCCTTCCATCATGTCGTTCACATATATCAAAAATAGCACTGGTCCTAGAACTGACCCCTGTGGGACCCCGCTCGTAACAGGCGCCCACTGTGATACCTCTTCACGTACCATGACTCGTTGCTGCCTCCCTGTCAGGTATTCCCTTATCCATTGCAGTGCCCTTCCTTTTACGTGTGCCTGATCCTCCAGCTTCTGCACTAATCTCTTGTGGGGAACTGTGTCAAAGGCCTTCCTGCAGTCTAGGAAAACGCAATCTACCCAACCCTCTCTCTCATGTCTTACTTCTGTTACCTTGTCATAAAACTCCAGGAGGTTTGTGATACAAGATTTGCCTTCCATGAACCCATGCTGGTTTTCATTTATAATCTTGTTCCTTTCCAGGTGTTCGACCACTCTCCTCCTGATAATCTTCTCCATGACTTTGCACACAATACATGTCAGAGACACAGGTCTGTAGTTTAGTGCCTCGTTTCTGTTTCCTTTCTTAAATATGGGGACTACATTAGCTGTCTTCCATTTCTCAGGTAGTTGCCCAGTTTCAAGGAATGTGTTGAAGATTGTGGTTAGAGGCACACACAGCATCTCTGCTCCTTCTCTCAGGACCCATGGGGAGATGTTGTCCGGTCCCATCGCCTTTGAGGTGTCAAGGTCACTTAAGAGCTTCTTCACCTCCTCCTCAGTTGTTCGTATGTCATCCAACACTTGTTGGTATATTCCCTCTTGATGTTCCCTTCTGTTCTGTCTTCCCACAGCCCTTCCTGTCTCTACTGTAAAAACTTCCTTAAATCTCCTGTTCAGCTCCTCACATACCTCCTGATCATTTCTTGTGAGTTCTCCACCTTCTGTCCTTAATCTGATCACCTGGTCTTTGACTGTTGTCTTCCTCCTGATGTGGCTATACAACAGTTTCGGGTCTGTCTTGATTCTCGATGCTATGTCATTTTCATACTGTCGCTGGGCCTCCCTCCTTACCTGTGCGTACTCATTCCTGGCTCTGTGACTGATCTCCCTATTTTCGTGTGTTCTCTGCCTTCTGTACTTTTTCCATTCTCTATTGCACTTTGTTTTTTGCCTCCTTACACCGTCGGGTGAACCAGGGGCTTGTTCTGGTCTTCCCGTTGTTACTGTTGCCCTTGGGAATGAACCTTTCCACTGCCTCCTTGCATTTTGTTGCTACATATTCCATCATTTCATTTACTGGCTTTCCTGCCAGTTCTCTGTCCCACTGGACCTCCCGCAGGAAGTTATTCAACCCTATGTAGTCCCCTCTTTTATAGTCAGGCTTTTCCCATTCTACTCCTGTTATTCTCTCCACTTGCAGCTCTACTATGTATTCAAAGCACAGAACCACGTGGTCGCTAGCTCCTAGGGGACTCTCATACTTGATGTCCTCAATGTCTGAGCTGCCCAGGGTGAACACAAGGTCCAATCTTGCTGGTTCATCCTCCCCTCTCACTCTGGTAGTGTCCTTAACATGTTGGTGCATGAGGTTTTCCAGCACCACGTCCAACATCCTGGCTCTCCATGTTTCGGGACCCCCATGTGGCTCCAGGTTTTCCCAGTCAATCTCCCTGTGGTTGAAATCCCCCATAACCAGGAACTTTGCTCTGCTGGAGTGAGCTCTTCTTGCCACCTCAGCAAGTGTGTCCACCATTGCTCTGTTGCTCTCTTCATATTCCTCTCTTGGCCTCCTGCAGTTCTGTGGTGGATTATACATCACTGCAATGACCACTTTGTGTTCCCCAGACTGAAGTGTACCTGCTATGTAGTCTCTTTCTCCCGTCTCATCTATTCCTTCCATTTTCTCGAATTTCCATCTGTTTTTTACGAGCAGAGCAACCCCACCTCCCCCCCTGCCCCTTCTATCTTTCCTCATGATCTGGTATCCTGGTGGGAAGATTGCATCTGTTATTGTCTCCATGAGTTTTGTTTCTGTAACTGCTATGATGTCTGGGGACTTCTTATTGATTCTTTCTTGCCATTCCTCATGTTTATTCGTTAATCCATCTGCATTTGTGTACCAAACCTTCAACTTCTGTTCTAATACTGTAACTGTGGTGCGGGGGGTGGAAACAGAGGGATCGGTGTGTGATGGTTGGTTTGGATTGTTCAGTTGCCTTGGGGGTGTCGTGGCTGGAGTCCTTCTGCAGGTGTTTCTGGGGGGTGCGCTTGTCCTTCCATTTGATCCTGGGTCATTCTGCTCTCCTTTTTCATTTCCTCCCATTTCTCCTTTCGTTTTTGAACTCTCTCTTTCATTGTCTTCCTTTCGTCCTGTGTTCTGTCTCGATCGAGGTACACACTCCGGAACTCCTGCTTGCCTCTCAGCCGTGCTTTCTCCTGCAGGATCATGGTTCGGGTTGATTCTGCCTTGAAAATTACTTTGAGAGGCCGATTCCTTTTCTTTGTGAACCACCCAATTCTCCGAAAATTTGCCACCTGGGTCATGTCCCCCTCGCCTATCACCTTCATGATGTCTTCAATCGCTTTTTTCTCCTCCTGCTTTCTTTCATCATAAGTTTCCCCTTTAGCTTCGTCTAGCCCATAGACAAACACGGATCTCTCCCTTTCCACCTCCCACTGTGACTCCCATTGCATCCTCTGATGTGTTTTAGTTCCTTCCCGTGGAGTGTTCATTCCTTCAGTCCCTTCCCTCGTTATGGCCCCTATGCTTCTTGGTTTATCCTTCCTGCTCACCTGCTCCTGGCCCACACAGGTATCTGGTAAGGTCCTTGCACATGTCCTAGTTCCTTCGATGTCTTCCAACCTCTCTTTCTGTCCTAGTGTGCTCCCTGTCTTTGTTTTGGCCCCATGTGGGTTTGACAGGACCTCTGCATATAGTTTAGTTTCCATGCTTCCTTCAGACATGTTGTCTGTGTTTAATTTAGCCATTGCCGATGCTACTTCTGTAATATCTTTGTCTCTGTGCTGTTTCAGATGTCTCAGCTCCTCTTCTAATCTCTCTATCTTGATTTCTGCTTCTGTGGCCTGTTGCTTCCACCTTCCACCTTCTGCATTCTGCTGCTAACCTCTCTTCCATCTTCCTTTCCAGCTCATCTAGTCTCCTTCCCCAGTCTTCCTCCCTTTTTTTGAGCTCTATCTCCCATTCCTCCCTCTCAGATTCGTCCTTGGAACCCCTTGTCCTCATCCTGGTTAGGGGGAGGGGAATAGATGGTTAGGAGAGGGGATGGATGGTTGTGGGGGAGGGGGAGGATGGTTATTGGAGGGGTAGAGATAGTTGGGGGAGGGAGTTAGGTGTGTGTGTGTGTGTGTGTGTGTGTGTGTGTGTGTGTGTGTGTGTGTGTGTATGTGTGTGTGTGTGTGTAATATATATATATATATATATATATATATATATATATATATATATATATATATATATATATATATATATATATATATATATATATATATATATATATATTAACAGAAGGGTGGACGAGTGGGTCGAACCGCTGTCCGTAAATTGAGAGTACAACGTTCTACCATGTAGGCTAACCCAGGCTTCTAATAGGAAGCATTCGGAGGTTATACAATATTACATTCCATCAGAGGCACCAGCTGTAACCCAGATGAACTCCTTCCCTCGGCCCAGGAGCTATAACCGTAGATCTATTCCTCCCCCCCCCCCTCAAGGCCACATCCTCTATGTGCCTCTATCTCCTGGGCTTGAAACTCTCAAATGAAGCATTTATTCTGTAAATCGTTGCTGGTTGCCCAGTTTTATTCACATCCTGAGTAAATTTCCTATAAATCCTAGACCTCAGAAGTAATTCCCATAGAGAATATTTTACTTCCGAAACAGAATATGTAATTCTTCGTTACAGTATTATCGCTGAGATTAAAATTCAAGGTGATGCGCAAGAATATTATCTTTACTGAATATAAGAACATAAAGGAGGAACACTGCAGCAGGCCTACTGGCCCATACTAGGCAGTTACTTCTCAAAGCCAAACCCACAAACAAAAATATTCGTTGATAAATTAGACACATGTGAAACTCTTGGGTATCTTTATTATCAACGTGTCGGTTCCCTGAACCATTCATCTACAAATCTGTCAGACACTGCAACTTCTTGGGATCTTAATACTTAGGAATTCTTCGCTTGCCTAATTCTTGGGCACGACCTACTTCCACATTGAACAAATGTGACACCACCTATGACTGCTGCACCTCTCCTGCCATACGGTTTATAAGCTCCTTCTCCGCTGATATGCCGTATTCTATTCAAGATTGATGGACTGAACACATCGACTCAAGGTTGAGGGACTGATTACCTCATTCTCCTCCTGTTCTTCAAGTTTCTCCTACGTATGGACTGATGAAGCCACTGTGTGGCGAAACGTTTCCTCAATAAAGATACCCAAGAGTTGAACATTAAAATGGTATTTGGATATTGTTTCATACTATGGAACAATGCTCTTCTCCAGACTGAGGGACTGACCACCTCAAAACTTTAAGGGTGATGGACTGATTACATCGTCTTCAAGTATCTTCTGCTTCTATCAACTTTTCTGTACTTGACTGAAGAAGCCTACTGTGTAGGCGAAACGTTTCATAATAAAGATACCTAACTGTTGCATATGTGTCTTACCTAACGACTAATAAGTTTAAAACAGCTCCGGATCAGCTGGGGCTGCCAAGACATGGAAAAAGACATGTACAGTTCTAGACATTTATCAGAGAAAGCGTTTCGCCACTAGTGGCTTTTTCAGTCCTAAATTAAGTGTTGATTTTGTTACTGTCTCTTAAGTAGTGAAAGATCCTCGTTGGCAGTGATTCTGTGAAACCGTGAAACATCTCCTGCCTTAAAGACGGTGAAATATTCTGTGAAAATAATTCCCCCTTGACGCTGGTGAGGGGCTCTTGATCTAGGGAATTGGATCTGTGCTCCGGTTCCCTGAATTGAGCCTGAATACCTTCCATCCCCCCCCCCATACATGCGCTGTATAATCCTACGCGTTTAGCGCTCCCCCATGATTATAATAATGTGAAAATAATTACCAGAGTAATATTGATGCAATATTGATCTTGTAAATCGTGACATTAAACAAACTGAAAGTGAATAGTCAGACATTGTAGTTTGTTATATATTATAAAATACATAATGTCCGTCAGAGCTTTACTAATAGTTAGGTACAACAGTTAGGCAACTTGATTCCGAAACGTTTCGCCCACACAGCAGGCTTCTTCAGTCGAGTACAGAGGCAGCAGAAGCAGGAAATATGTAAAGAACACTTAGTCTTCAAGGGTACTCGACTGAAGAAGCCTACTATGAAGACGAAACGTTTCTGAGTAAAGTTACCTAACTGTTGCACATATTATCTTATTTACTAAAAGATTGTTGAAACAGGAATACGTTTCGTGTATGTGTACGAAAGGTATATAATACCGACAAGTTGAGAGTAAGACACATGTGCAACATCTGGGTATCTTTATTGTAGACGTTTCGCCATCCAGTGGCTTTATCAATACAAATTCTAGGACATAACTTGAAGACAGTAGAACTATGTACAGAAGATGAGGTAATCAGTCCCTCAACCTAGGAGTAGGTGCGAACAGCACCATAGTCTTGGAGATTCTGAAACTCCAAGACTATGGTGCTGTTCGCACCTACTCCTAGGTTGAGGGACTGATTACCTCATCTTCTGTACATAGTTCTACTGTCTTCAAGTTATGTCCTGGAATTTGTATTGATAAAGCCACTGGATGGCGAAACGTCTACAATAAAGATACCCAGATGTTGCACATGTGTCTTACTCTCAACGTTTCGTGTATGTTACGCAGCTGGTATAATACACAACATTGGACGTTCGTTTTAAATATGCGTTTCACGAATAATGCGCAGATTATTTACGTTTTTCAACCTAGTGTAGAGGCAGATATATCACACAAAATTCCTCAAAGTTGTTTAAGGTACTTGTTTGAACAATAAAATGGTATAAAATACCGACAGGTTGTTTAGGTAAGACACATATGCAACATTTAGGTATCTTTATTTCGAAACGTTTTACCTACACAGTAGGCTTCTTCAGTCGAGTACAGAAAAGTTGATAGAAGCAGAAGATACTTGAAGACGATGTAATCAGTCCATCACCCTTAAAGTTTTGAGGTGGTCAGTCCCTCAGTCTGGAGAAGAGTATTGTTCCATTGTCTGGAATAATATGGAGTTGAAGTGATAGGATGGAGCCTTATATAGCGCCAGGAGGTGAGACGTAGGTCACTAGTAGAGTAAGAATGTAGACATTAAGAGGTCAGGTCCCTCTCAAATCCAGCCATTCTCACTAGTAGAGGTTGTTGAAGTGGTTCCATGTCTGTACCAAGATTACATCGTCTTCAAGTCTCTTCTGCTTCTATCAACTTTTCTGTACTCGACTGAAGAAGCCTACTGTGTAGGCGAAACGTTTCGAAATAAAGATACCTAAATGTTGCATATGTGTCTTACCTAAACAAGGTACTTGTTTATTAAGAACTAGCCAGCCCCTTAAATTTTGCTAACGAGGTTAACAAGTGTGCTGTTAAGAAGCATGAGTAGAGAGACTTAATTGTGTATATGTATATCTTTGTGTTTGTTTATGAGCTGTGTAAGTGTGTACTTAGCTTTTAGCACGAGTTAACAAGGCAAGGAATGTGTGTGTGATAACGTCCAGGTATTCGATAAAGATAATGGTAGAAGAGTAGAAGGATTGGTAGTGGTGTGAGGGTGAGTACAGACATGAAATGGAAGAGAGAAACAAATTAAAGAGAAATAAAATAGAAATTTGCAATGGATGAGTCGTCTGCGTGCCCCTCTTCAGTCGACAGAGAGGGAGCTAACCATAATAATAATGATAATTATTTCTACAAGGTATACAGAAAAAAACTATACCACGGGCGGGGTTAGAACCCGCGGTCAGAGTCATAAAACTCCAGACCGACGCGTTAGCCACTGGGTCAGCTGGCTACAATAAGATTCATCTAAGACAAGGTATACAGGCCTAGCTGACATCAGTGACATATTTATAGAAAGCCTCTGGTTATTCAGAGTATTTCGGGCAAATTAAGTCAATTTTGTCTCCAGGATGCGACCCACACAGTTAACTAACATCCAAGTACCAATTTTATAAATGAATATAGACTACAGATGTCTTAAGGAAACCCGTCTTAATATTTTCACCCATACCAGGGATCGAACCACGGACCTCAGTTTGTGAGCTGAATGCGCTAGCAATCGAGCTACGGGACATCACAGCCGACCTCACTAAATGATTTTGATCTGATTTTCCAGGTGTGTGTGTGCTCACCTATTTGTACTCGCCTATTTGTGATTGCAGGGGTCAATTCATAGCTCCTGGCCCCGCTTCTTCACTGGTCGCTACTAGGTCCTCTCTCTCACTGCTCCATGAACTTTGTCATACCTCTTCTTAAAACTGTGTATGGTTCCTACCTCCACTACGTCACTTTCCAGACTGTTCCACTTCCTGACAACTCTGTGACCGAAGAAATACTTCCTAACATCCCTCTGACTCATCTGAATCATCAGTTTCCAATTGTGACCCCTTGTTTCTGGAACATCCTGTCTCTGTCCACCTTGTCAATTCCTTGCAGTATTTTATATGTCGTTATCATGTTTTCCCTAACCCTCCTGTCTTCCAGTGTCGTCAGGCCGATTTCCCTTAACCTTTCTTCATAGGACACTCCCCTTAGCTCTGGGACTAGTCTTGTTGCAAACCTTTGCACTTTCTCTAATTTCTTGACGTGCTTGACCAGGTGTGGATTCCAAACTGATGCTGCATACTCCAATATGGGCTTGACGTAGTCTCTGATCCCCTAGACTGTACTCCGTCTGCGGTCTTCTTTTCCCTTCCCCAATCTTCATGACTTTGCACTTGGAGGGGTTGAACTCCAGGAGCCAGTTGATGGACCAGGCCTGCAGCCTGTCCAGATCCCTTTGTAGTTCTGCCTGATCCTCGTCCGACTGAATTCTTCTCATCAACTTATCTGGAAACAGGGACACTTCTGAGTCTATTCCATCATGTCGTTCACATATACAAGAAACAGCACCGGTCCTAGGACTGACCCCTGTGGAACCCCACTCGTCACAGGCGCCCTCGTCACGTACCATGATTGTGTGTGTGTGTGTGTGTGTGTGACATAGACCATTTAGGCAAAGAAGATAAAAGGCAGAAGAGGGAGAGGAAGACAAAAAGGAAGCAAATAAGAAGAGGAGTAAGAGACGATGTCGGCGTTTAGGGAAGTCATTGAGATTCTCCAGATTCTCCTCCACCACGATGCTGTGAACACTAACTCCAAGACTGAGGGACTGATTACCTCATCTTTTGTATATAGTTCTACTGTCTTCCTATTATGTCTTAGAATCTGTATTGATAAAGCCACTGGATGGCGAAACGTCTACAATAAAGATATCCAGATGTTGCACATGTGTCTTAACTTTCATGTTGTCGGTATTTTATACCTTTCTTGCACAGGGACGTCATTACACAAAGAAGAGTACAGGCTTTACAAAGAAGGAATTAACCAAGGTTTACTCTATACATGTTCATTTTGCTATAAATAACAATACATTTTGTTAGATAACCCATGAGTCATGTCATCTAACATAATGTGGTGGTATTACCCACACATTTATCTTAACGACTACAGATTTACCTTACGTAAAAAAAAATGTTTGCCTGTATTTGATGGTATTATCACTTTTTTTACATGTGAATAAAAATTTAAAAACATGATATATAAGAACATTATCTCTGTCCTCGGCAGGACTCGAACCTGCAAACTCTGCATCAGAGTACACAGTACTTTATCCACGACGCCCGATACCATCGTGGATAAAGTACTGTGTTCTCTGATGCAGAGTTTGCAGGTTTTTGAGTCCTGCTGTGAAAGAGATAATGGTTGTAAATAATTTCGCCTGTTTGTGAATTGTTAAGCATAATATATCAGAATTTTCGAAGATGTTTAAGGGGAGTGAATAATGTAGTTGGAGAGAAGACTTGGAGAATAGTGTGGCAGAGAAGGTTATGGGAAGTAAGAGTAGGTAGTGGTGTTAGGATGAGTAGACAAATCACAGAGAAGCAAATAAAGTGATTGGAGATACATGATAAAGATTGACAAGAAAGATCAGCATTTTGCTCGACTGAGCCAGCCAAGAGCAATACCAAGCACATCACAGCAGACCAAGAAATCTACCCATGAAAGAGTGTGCCATAGCGGCACTGTCTGTAAAGACCATTATTCCACTACTCACAAAGTAGGTGGAAAGTTCTCTGTAGAAATGAGAAGAATACAAGTAATATATATATGTAAATAGCGTGCTGAAAATATCCAGCCAAGACAGGACTCGCAGCAATGGCTTCAAGTTGGAAAAGTTCAGATTCAGGAAGGATATAGGAAAGCACTGGTTTGGTAATAGAGTTGTGGATGAGTGGAACAAACTCCCGAGTATCGTCATAGACGCTAAGACGTTGTGTAGTTTTAAAAATAGGTTGGATAAATACGTGAGTGTGTGTGGGTGGGTGTGAGTTGGACCTGACTAGCTTGGGCTACCAGGTCTGGGGCCGTGCTCCTTCCTTAAATGGAAGTGACCTGACTAGGTGGTCATTGTTCTAAGCCGGGGGGGTGGCATGGACCTGCTTCGCATGGGTCAGTAGGCCGGTTGCAGTGTTCCTCCTTTCTTATGTTCTTAAGATACTTTTCTTGGTCTAGTCCCAGATCTATACATTACCATAACAATCTATTGATATGAAAAATAAGAGAAAGTTTAAAATAGGCCTAGTGAAAAGCAAGGGTGTCACAGGCACAATAAGAGATTATTGTCAACATCCAAGACTTCGGTCTGCTTCCAGCAAATGTCTAAAATACCACTGGAATAAGTGAAGAGGTATTAAAAAAGAAACTGGACCACTATTTCTGAAATGCGTCAGATCAACCAGGTTGTGGAGAATGGGTGAACCAGCGAGCCCAGTCTGCCTGCCAATCCCCAGGCCAGACAGCAAGGGTAGAAAAACTTTCGAAACTGGTCACAGGTATAGACATTCTCTTCTGCTACGACGTGAACTTCCAGCAGCAACAACATGAACTTCCAGCAGCAACAACATGAACTTCCAGTAGCAACATCAGCATGAACTTCCAGTAGCAACAACAACATGAACTTCCAGCAGCAACAACATGAACTTCCAGCAGCAACAACATGAACTTCCAGCAGCAACAACATGAACTTCCAGTAGCAACATCAGCATGAACTTCCAGTAGCAACAACAACATGAACTTCCAGCAGCAACAACATGAACTTCCAGTAGCAACATCAGCATGAACTTCCAGTAGCAACATCAGCATGAACTTCCAGTAGCAACCACAACATGAAGTTCCAGTAGCAACAACAACATGAACTTCCAGTACCAACAACAGCATGAACTTCCAGTACCAACAACAGCATGAACTTCCAGTACCAACAACAGCATGAACTTCCAGTACCAACAACAACATGAACTTCCAGTACCAACAACAACATGAACTTCCAGTACCAACAACAACATGAACTTCCAGTACCAACAACAACATGAACTTCCAGTACCAACATGAACTTCCAGTACCAACAACAGCATGAACTTCCAGTACCAACAACAGCATGAACTTCCAGTACCAACAACAACATGAACTTCCAGTACCAACAACAACATGAACTTCCAGTACGAACAT